>NC_068551.1:12356634-12358770 GCF_026212275.2 Microplitis demolitor
CATCCCAAAGAAAGGAGACTTGTCTGACCCGAAAAACTACAGGCCTATCACCTGTTTGAATGCGGTTTATAAGATTTTCACCAAAATATTGAATAATCGCATTCTGCAGGAGATAGACCCTGTATGGCAGCAGATATACGAACAACGTGGCAGTAAAAGAGGCCTGTCAGGTTGCAAAGAGAATCTGTTAGTGGATCGTTGTGTCATTCAAGACGCGATCTGCTATCAGCGCAACCTGTCAATGGCCTGGATTGACTACCGCAAGGCATTTGACTCAACATCTCATGAGCTTATTCTCTTTTTGCTCAAATGCCTTGGGGTCAATCGCGATACAGTGGGATGCATTCGGCGTACGATGCAGCTTTGGCGAACACGGTTCCACATTTCATGTGGCAACGACAAACGTGTAACCGAAGCTGTACAGTACAAACGAGGAGTCTTTCAGGGAGATTCTCTGAGCCCTCTGCTGTTTTGTATCTCACTGCTGCCAATATCTGTTGCGCTACGCCGCACCCGTGGATACTCAGTGGGTCCATCAAATGATCGAAAGTATTCGATCACCCACTTACTCTACATGGATGATCTGAAGGTGTATGCTTCTGATGAGGAACACCTTCAGACAGCCTTGAATATTGTAGGGGAGTATACCCGGGATGTTGGCATGGCTTTTGGGTTGGACAAGTGCGCGGTCGTTAATCTGGTGAAGGGTAAGTGTTCTGATGTGCGTGAGGATATCGAGTTAGTAGATGGGAGCGTCATTGACCATCTTGACGCCGGAGAGTCGTACAAATATCTAGGGATTGACGGGAGTCCTATGCAGGACGCCTCGAAAATCAAAACGACTCTCTGCAGCGAGTATGTGCGGAGACTCCGGAAAATCTGGTCATCAGAACTTTCCGGGAAAAACAAAGTCTCTGCAACAAACATGCTTGCTGTCCCGGTACTCCTCTACTCTTTCGGTGTTCTGAAATGGGCCCGAAAAGAACTCAGAGATCTCGATATCAAGACACGCAAAGTCATGAATATGAATCGGAGCATGCACCCTAAATCCTCCATCACCAGATTATACCTTTTTCCGGCACATCGGAGGGAGAGGTTTACAGAGCTTGGAGTGTCTACACGATCGTTTGGTTTTGGGTATAACATACGAGGTTGTCAATTTCACTGCAGATGAAAACGACTTCCTTATGCAAATTGTTCATAGTCATGAGAATAGGCATAAGGGAACGTTTTTATATAAGGCAGCAATCTACGCGGCAAAATCCCTCGGTCTTGGAAGAGTAAACCCTCTTATCGAACTCCCTAAGGAGGAATTTAAGAGGGTCATCAGCAATGCTGAGCAACAAAAACTGCTCAGCACACATATGGACAAGTCCATGCACAGCGTGTTCTTTAAACACGTGCGTGAACATGGCTTGTCCGAGCAGCTGACGTTTTCCTTCCTCAGGTCAGCTGGCCTGATGTCTGAGACCGAAGGATATATTTTTGCCTGCCAAGATGGTGTTATCAATACTCTTGAATACCGTGCTAAAGTGCTCCAGATGCAGCTACCCGACACTTTGTGTAGGGTGTGTAAGCAACATCCTGAGACGCTTATGCATCTGTTGTCAGCATGTCCTGTGCTGGCAAGAAATGCATATGTCCAGCGTCACAATGCTGCTCTGCGAGTACTTTACTACCACCTAAGACATACTCACGGTATCGATAAAACACCAGTGCTGCCTTATCTGCCAGGAGATATTCCGCAAGTTGTTGAGAATGACCGTTGCCGTATTTATTGGAACGTGCCATTCGCAACAACGCGGAAAATCGATCACAATAAACCTGATATTGTGCTCTTTGATAAAACCGCTCGTGACATTTATGTTATCGAGTTCTCAGCACCTGCTGAGTATAACATCACGGTTAAAGAAAGGCACAAACACGAAATATATCAGGATCTCCTGTTTGAAATTGGCAAACTCTACCCAGGCTACCGTGTCAAGCTTGTCGTACTTATTGTTGGCGTCCTAGGAGGGATGAAACAGACTTTTGTGTCTGCATTGGCTAAAATCCCAACTTGTTCTCCGCAAGTTGAGTTTTTGGCATCGCGGATGCAAAAGGCTGTTATTCTCGGATCCCTCCGTCTCCTAAGGC
>NC_068551.1:15258870-15266370 GCF_026212275.2 Microplitis demolitor
TAGAGTCGGGTTGCTTGAGAGTGCAGCTCTAAGTGGGTGGTAAACTCCATCTAAGGCTAAATATTGTTACGAGACCGATAGCGAACAAGTACCGTGAGGGAAAGTTGAAAAGAACTTTGAAGAGAGAGTTCAAGAGTACGTGAAACCGTTCAGGGGTAAACCTGTGAAACCCAAAAGATCGAATGGGGAGATTCATCGTCAGCGTTTTTAGTATTAATGCAGGCTATGATGTGATAATAGAATCCTTGTGGTCACTAGATTATACTTGCTTGTATTATTTTTGCTAAAATCGTCGGCGTGCACTTCTCCTCTAGTAGAACGTCGCAACCTGTTGGATGTTTATCTATGGCCCAATTGGTAGCCTTTAGTATTTTATTATACTGAAGACTTTTGGTGTCCTGATAAACTGTTTGACAGTATACATATGGTATTGAGCCGCAATCATTTGCGTTAGGCTTACCGCAAGCGTGATTTTCTCCTGGTAGTGCGGATTTAATGCCGTCGCTGGGAAAAGTCTGCTGTTAGCTGTGTAATGTCTTTAACTGGCTTATTTACCGGTTAGCGATGCTACTGCTTTGGGTACTTACAGGACCCGTCTTGAAACACGGACCAAGGAGTCTAACATGTACGCGAGTCATTGGGATATATTTATATAAACCAAACCTAAAGGCGTAATGAAAGTATAGATTGTCTTAAGACAGTTGAGAGAAGATGGGTTACGTTACGATGTAATCCCGCATTCTCAGGACGTTCTATTCTCATTGAGAAAGGGCGTACCTAGAGCGTACACGTTGGGACCCGAAAGATGGTGAACTATGCCTGGTCAGGATGAAGTCAGGGGAAACCCTGATGGAGGTCCGTAGCGATTCTGACGTGCAAATCGATCGTCTGAACTGGGTATAGGGGCGAAAGACTAATCGAACCATCTAGTAGCTGGTTCCCTCCGAAGTTTCCCTCAGGATAGCTGGCATTTATAATTTTGAGTCTCATCTGGTAAAGCGAATGATTAGAGGTCTTGGGATCGAAACGATCTCAACCTATTCTCAAACTTTAAATGGGTGAGATCTCTGGCTTGCTTGAATTTATGAAGCCATGAGATTTCGGATCAAAGTGCCAAGTGGGCCATTTTTGGTAAGCAGAACTGGCGCTGTGGGATGAACCAAACGTGAAGTTAAGGCGCCTAAATTAACGCTTATGGGATACCATGAAAGGCGTTGGTTGCTTAAGACAGCAGGACGGTGGCCATGGAAGTCGGAATCCGCTAAGGAGTGTGTAACAACTCACCTGCCGAAGCAACTAGCCCTGAAAATGGATGGCGCTGAAGCGTTATGCCTATACTTCACTGTCAGAAGCAAGTGAAACGTATGCATACTATATGTTATGAAGCTCTGACAAGTAGGAGGGTCGCGGTGGTGTGCGCAGAAGGGTCTGGGCGTGAGCCTGCCTGGAGCCGCCATCGGTGCAGATCTTGGTGGTAGTAGCAAATACTCCAGTGAGGCCCTGGAGGACTGACGTGGAGAAGGGTTTCGTGTGAACAGCAGTTGAACACGAGTCAGTCGATCCTAAGCCCTAAGAGAAATCTTATATTCATATGGTGTTACAAATAATATTATAAAACAAACACATCTATTGGGCGAAAGGGAATCCGGTTTCTATTCCGGAACCCGGCAGCGGAACCGTATACAATTCGTTCACTCGCAAGAGTGTTCGTCGGGGTAACCCAAAATGACCTGGAGACATCGACAGGAAGTCCGGAAAGAGTTTTCTTTTCTGTATAAGCGTTCAAGTTCCCTGGAAACTTTTAGCAAGGAGATAGGGTTTGGAACGCGAAGAGCACCGCAGTTGCAGCGGTGTCCGGATCTTCCTCTCGGACCTTGAAAATCCAGGAGAGGGACACGTGGAGGTGTCGCGCCGGTTCGTACCCATATCCGCAGCAGGTCTCCAAGGTTAAGAGCCTCTAGTCGATAGGATAATGTAGGTAAGGGAAGTCGGCAAAATGGATCCGTAACTTCGGAATAAGGATTGGCTCTGAGGAACGGGGCGTGTCGGGCTTGATAGGGAAGTGAGTTGACTGACGTGCCGGGCCTGGGTGAAATGATTGGTGTTCACGCATCAAGATTTGAGCTCGGTCCCGTGCCTTGGTCTCTCATGGATCTTTCTTGCTATGAGATTATAGTGATGTGAAAGCATTGTTATAGTTCTTTTCGACCGTCATTTAACGTTCAACTCAGAACTGGCACGGTCCAGGGAAGTCCGACTGTCTAATTAAAACAAAGCATTGTGATGGCCCTTACGGGTGTTGACACAATGTGATTTCTGCTCAGTGCGATGAATGTCAATGTGAAGAAATTCATTTAAGCGCTCGTAAACAGCAGGAGTAACTATGACTCTCTTGCTAGTGTGACGTGGTTTTCTGTGCTCCGTGTTTTGGTGCCTATAATTGTTGGAATATCAAAGTAAATAACGATTGAGAGTGTTCAATAAATGCGGAAAAAATTTATAAATGTTTTGATATAAAAATTATTATTGGCATGTGAAAAATACATTAATAATCATGTGAAACAATGTGCATAAGTTTATTTATTGGTTAGAAGCCACGTTTTTTTTTTGTTTTTTTTTTATTTTATTTAATGGTATACTTTGTGTATTTCTGATCCATGCGACAAGTGTAGAAAAACATACGAACTAAAGTAAAGCGAAATTCCGAACTAGTGTCGCCATCTATTGAGAACCGACGGCACTAGGCTGGTAAAGACGAAATTTATCGACCCGCGAAGTTTAAAAGTTTTCACCCGCGAAATTTGAAAAACTTTACGCGCCAGATTCAAAATCTCTACTAGGAAAAAGAATTTTTTTTCTTGGTTTTCTTTTCTTTTTTACCGCCAAGGAAGAAATTTCAAAGTTTAACCACGAAAATTGAAATTCACCAGAACCGTAAGCGAAAATTGTCCTTTTTAATAGAGAAGTCTGCTATGGATAATACTTCAACAACAATGCAGGTGGAAGCTCACGATGTGAATCTGTTGACACCCCCAATACCACCATCTCGGGATGCAAAAAGACGTGCTGAAGGCTCACCGGAAGTTTTAAGGCTTACCAACCCGATGCCCATTACACTTGAAGAACTGTCTAAAATAGTCGAAAGCATGAATCTTAACAAACGTGTTGTACAATCATCGTTAAAAAAAGAAAGTACTACAACGCCAACTCAAATTGTTACGGCCATGAATAACATCGGGAACTTTTTTAATAAAGTTGCTGATGCCTACCGAGTCTTGAGCACACGTATCGAAATGCTTGGGGATCTTCGAGAAATGCTATCACGAGAAACTAATGATCGATCTGTAACCTGTAACCATGATAATCTCAAGATGGAGATTGCTGATATGGTCCGTAAAGAAGTCCAGGACGCAGTAAGCCGTCAATTCTCTGTGGCTGCTAAAGAAGGATTGCCTTATCGTGAAGCATCACAGAAAGAAGTTGTTGATATCTTTGCTGGTGAAGTGAAAGAAGCTATTAAGGAGATCAAATCTACAATTGCGTTAGCACCTGCGAAATCAAACCTGCAAACATATGCCAATGTCTCAGCAAGGAGTGTTGCGGTAGCTGGACCGCCAGCATTTGATAACACCCACCTTCCGAGGACAAATACTGTCGAATTCACTATTGTACCGATGATTGGGTTTACTGATAAATTTCGTACATCAACAGATATCCTGAACAAGTTTCAAGCAACGATTAGACCGGTTGATTATAGCCTACGTGCTCAACGCTGGATTCGCTTACACATTAAAACCGTTAAAGTAATCGCTGAGACAGTAGACCTAGAAAAATTGCAGCAAGCAGAAGAATTGAAAAGAGCCGGATTATGTATCGAGGTTAGAGAGAAACTAAAGCCAAGGTTAATTATCCGCGGGATACCAGCTGATACAGCACCCAACAACCTAGTAGAGATGATCGTAGCCGCAAACCTACCAAATGCCAATCCTGAGGAAGTAAAACTCGTATACATGTACCCAGTAAGATTGAACCGCAGTTCTACAAGCTGTGTTATCGAAACAAACGCCAAGAACAGAAGTGAACTAATCCGACAAGGTAGAATCTACGTCGGCTATGCCTGTTGCAAGGTTGAAGATCACATAATAATCAAGCAATGCTACAAATGCCTAGATTTTGGCCATATCGCAAAAGATTGTCAGAGGCCGCCAGTATGCGCTAACTGCTCAGGTGGTCACGCCACGAGAGACTGCCAAAGCCATTCAGCACTAAAGTGTCGTAATTGCTGTTCAGCCAAAATGAACGATACAGCTCATTCTGCTCTGGATGCAAGAAAATGCCATATCATAAAAATGCGTGTCGAAGGCAAGGCACGGAGCATAGACTATGTCTATAATGGAGAGTGAGCGTAACACGAACGTGCAAAGAAGAGCGTACCCACCGGTGCTATTCTCTCCCAGAGTAGTGCTCTTCAGGCTCAGCAATGAGCAATTAACCGGTCACGGAGTCCATCACCGTAATATCAATGAGGCAGGGAGCGACACCCCGCCGATGCCTGTACGGGTGCCTCGATGTTTAAGTAAACGTCAACGAATCGGCCACCAACAACACCATGGTGAATGTCTCCAACCTCCTATAATAGGGAGAAATCTCACTAGGAATAATGTATACAAAAATTCGAATTATGGAGAAAGGGCAGATATCACTATATCTCCCTCTAGTGAGAACATCTCTTTAAATAGTGATAATATAAACACTTTTACTTCTAATTCTACTTTAAATTCTATTCATGATTGTAATCCGGGACCTGACGAAGCAATAATGCCACCTACAGAAGACCCAGTGCCCAATGATGAATATTTTTGCCCATACTGCGAGAAGACGTTTAGCACTGTTAGAGGATTGGGAGTTCACAAGAGAAGCAAGCATCCTGCACAGACTAATGAAGAAATAGATCTAACCAGGAGGAAATACCGCTGGCTAGATGAAGATCTCCGTCGGTTTGCATATAAGGAAGCACAGGCCTCAGCATCTACAATCAATATAAACCAGTATCTGTATGAAAATGTAAAAATAGATCCACCACGTACCGTCAGTGCCGTGAGTAGTCTGCGACGAACGAAGAAATATAGAGATCTTGTAATAAAGTACCGTCAAGAGGCGTCCTCTAGGATTGAAAACTTAGAGGAGACACAGAATAGCCAAGTCGAGGTAGGGTCCAATGACCAGGATCAACAAGATTGTAATGCAGAGTGTGAAGCGCTGAACGAAAACAGAAACCTAGATATTGACCCAGTGGGAAACCAGTATGTGGATGAGATGACACAAGACGCAGGGACAGGGAACAACGGAGCGCATCACAGCCCATTGCGGCGCAATAGGAAGCCAAGGTGGACAGAGGAAAGCATACGTGACTATGCGCTGGTTGAAGCCAGTATCCTGGAAATGCCAAGCAACATAAATAACTATCTCTTCAGGAAAGTAAAGAACGATGGATCAAGGACGTATAGCGCGTTATGTAATTTACGGAGAAGGAAGAAGTACAAAGACCTGGTACAGAAGCTAAAAGATGCGATCAATGCCGGTGAGATTGGAAACGCGGAAATCAATTCAATAATAGTAGATGAGAATCAAGGTGAAAAGCAAAGTAGAACGAGGGAGCAGGTTTCAGAACAAGACGAGCAGCCGAACAACTTATTCAATATCCGGGATACGGGAACCGATTCACAAGCTGAGGACATTGGAAAGAAGAAGGAGAGAGAATCATGGTTCAGAGCCGCGAAATTATATTTATCAGCCCAGAAATGTGATGTCAGTGGTAAGAACCATCTGATCATGGCCATCGATCTGGTGAGCCGTGGTGAGGATCCGTCGGCAAGCCTTGAAGAGTGGTTTTATAGCCAATTTCCCGAGTTAAAAGCGAGCCGAATAAGAAAGAGAAGACAAAATGTGGTAGAACATATGAAAGTGTCGAAGAAGAGAAAAAGGCGGCGAGAGTACGCGGAAATTCAAAGTCTATGGATGAAAAACAGATCTAAAGCCGCGAAGAAGATCATTGATGGAGACACTGACAAATATAGACACCCGAACCTCGAAAGCCAAGTACGATTTTGGAAACCTATAATGGAGCAAACCCATGACATGCGACTTGGCCGGGAACCTGAACGGAGCGAAGAGAATATAGCCAGAACCTTCGAATTCTTATTATCGCCGGTTAATACAACTGAAGTCAAAAAACATCGACCTGATGCAGGAACTGCCCCTGGACCAGATCGACTCGAAGCCTCAAACTGGTTGAGGCAGGTGCCGGACAGGGTGAAGGCGACAGTGATGAATGTGGTAATGGCCTGGGGCCATGTCCCACGAATGTGGAGAGATTCGAGAACGATACTGATACCTAAGAAAGCTGATTCAATGGACCCGAGTACGTATCGACCACTATCTATATCGTCTATAGTCCTACGTCACTACCATAAGATCCTCGCAGCACGGTTGGCAAGGATTCCACTATTTGGAGAGCAGCAGAGAGCCTATATCAAAGCAGATGGCGTTGCTGAAAATGTCAATGTATTGGCTAGTATCCTAAATGACGCATGGATAAACCGGAAGCAGCTACATATTGGGTCGATAGATGTGAGGAAGGCGTTCGATACGGTCAAACACCCGTCGATAAGCAAGTGTATGATTGAAAGGAATGTACCAGAAGAATTTGCCAAATATATAGATGATTTAAACGCACAAGCACACACAGTCATAGAAGTTGATGGAGAATACTCCGAACCAATACACCCGGGACAGGGGATAAGGCAAGGAGACCCATTGTCTGGCTTTTGTTTCAACACTGTGTGGGATGAAGTGGTCAAATCGGTACCTGAAGCAATCGGATATGTGCTAGAGGGTGTTAGTGTAAATTCAATGGCTTTTGCTGATGACTTTTTGATAATAGCCAGTTCAAAGGAGGGCCTACAGGAAGCGCTAGATAAAGCCGTCAGCCAAATGCGAATACATGGGCTATCACCAATGCCAACGAAGTGCAGCTGTATTTCAATGGTCCCATCAGGCTGGAATAAAAAAGTCAAACTACTAACTACGTCTCAATTTGAGATTGATGGAAACCCGATTGCCCAAGTAGGGATTGAAGATATTTGGAAGCATCTTGGGGTTGAATTTTCATTCAAGGGCCCTATTTCACCACAAGTGCAGATAGAAGAAATGTTATCGAGGATAACAAAAGGTCCACTAAAGCCACAACAAAGGATGATGATCCTGCGCACCTTTCTGATCCCTCGCTTTTTGCACTCATTGGTCTTGGGTAAACCGACGCATAGACTACTCAGACAACTAGATAAGCTGATCAGAAAATTCGTAAGAATATGGATAAGGCTCCCTAATGACACACCAATAGCATATATTCATGCGCCAATAAGAGAGGGCGGACTAGGCATACCAGCATTCCAAACAAAGATACCTGAACTCACACTACGCCGACTAGACTCACTAGCA